>NC_056731.1:1030710448-1030727736 GCF_019279795.1 Protopterus annectens | reverse complement strand
TGATGGAATCATACTGGTACCTGTGGTGCACTTACTTGAGTGCATGGGTAAGTTGGCAGATCCTGGCCGTAGAGAGGCAACTAACTATTATCTTTGTCTTGTTCAGTCTGGTTAGAGGGGGATCAGTATGTCTTACAATGGAGTTTCTATGACTAGAGTCCTGAGAAGGGTGTTTGCTTGCCCTATGGACTTTGTATTTGGGGCTACACTGATTGAGGCTGTATGTATACTGTTAGGTATTGCTATTGTTGAGCGCTTTTGGATTGGTGAGGATAATCTTTGCTGATGGATGATCTAGGGTATCTGTTTTAGTTTAGAGATTGCATTTGAGTGCCACAGCATATGTTGGTCTATGTGTATGCTTTGTGCTATGTGTGAGACCAACTCTCTACATGGTTTTGTCACCTTATGTGTGCTTTTATATGGGAGTTTAGCCTCCAGTGACATTGTGAATATGAATCTTTCACATACTGTATCTGTTACTTTAAGGACTAAATAGTTGTCAGTACACTTGAGAAAATTGCTACATTGTCTCAAGATGTCCAATTCCACTAACCTGACTAAAGAGAAATTAGGAAATTGCATATCCATGTTGTCTGGTCCCCTAACTGGTGAGCTACAAGGATGTGGCATATAGGAGTTAACAGAAAGCTATTTAGGGTGTTTTTTAGGAGGGAGTTGAAGGCAGATTAGGCCATAAAATAGTAAATTTAACAGTATCGGTACGTAATGTGCAACTGGCTGCTCTAAACTTCTCAATGTGCAAGTTAAGTGCTATATATTTAATCCTTTACAGGGTACCAATTTATAGGAAGTTGTAAAGGAAAAATATGCTATTAGATGTTTATGTCTGCACAGGGCACTGGCACAGCAAGCAGTTCCATGCAAATGTGCTGAATTTATACTAACATAAGAAATACAGAAAACTGACTACTGAGCCCTGTGGCCAATAAAACAACTCCACTAAATCCCTTTTGTGTGATTCTCAACTCAGATGGACCAGACAAACAACTATTGCCACTAGATGAATAATCCCAGTCCTGTTAATGTAAAAACACATTAAAATAGTGTCCAGATGGAAATGCTACCTCAAGCAAACTTAAATTTAAGGAAAGTCAATAAGTAATTCAAAATATTATCAGTGTACTTTAAACAGTTTATAAAAGTGTGATTGTTCAATAAAAGTACTTGATTCCTCGAACTGAGCCATGAGCCATTCAAGTGTGCAGAACTTATAAAGGTACTAAAAACAAGGTAAGCTGATTAATAAGTCTGCCAGCTAATAAAACAACTACATGCAGGAATCTCTAGTGTGTTTCCCCAACCTATATAGACCGGGCTGCCACCTACTGCCACTAGATGGAAAATCCTCTCTCCTCTCGGTGTAAAAGCACATAAAAGAGCTTGATAGAGTGTAAAAATATACTATTTCATCTAACAGCTAGCTAGATAATGAATTCATAGCAATTAAATCAGTAGGACAGACAAAAATACACTTTTTTCAAAATAAGCACAGGGAAAGGCAAATAAATAATTCAAGATATCAACAGCAGTGTAGAAAGGGAGGAGCTTATAAAGCTCAATTTACAGTAAAGGTGGGCAGTTTAAAAGTCAGCAAGTTTAAAAAGCAGATCAAGGAATGTTTGGATGGGTGGGAAAAGTAACTATCAGGGAGTCACCAGCAATATTATGCACCATAGCTGTTTTCTTACTGAATCTACATTATGGATAAACATGACTAGATGACTACCTAGCTAACAAATACAATCAAACAAATAAGTAACTATATGATTATCAATCCTTGTTTGACAGTTCTTACAAAAATTGAGAGTTATAATGAAATTAGGTACTTAGAAGTAAGATAGACATAAAGCTGTGGCTTTAACCTCAGAATTTTCAGAGCAGCTCAATACAGAATTTGATCACAGGACAATGCAGCCTTAAGTACATTGAGGTTTTATTATGGATTGTATCTAGTGACATTTTGTTTCTTGAAGAAATATTTTATGTATTTTTATATTGGGTGTAATGCTAACTCAGTGAGTATATGTATATATATATATATATATATATATATATATATATATATATATATATATATATATGTATATGTATGTATATACACACACACACACACACACACACACACACACACACACACACACACACACACACACACACACACACACACACACACACACACACACACACACACACACACACACACACACACACACACACACACATATGGGTCCCCTTCAGTAGATCGAACATATAACAAGTTCGAACCTCATATGGCCGAGACTATATGTTCAAACTTGTAAATGTTTGATCGGACTGAATGGAGATCTCTATACAGTGCGGAATGGGAAGATTTCCCTTTTCTGCAATGTAGTGTGATCTCGGAGTTGGTATATTTAAGTAAGGGGGGTGTGGGGGGTGCAGGGGGTTGTTGTTTTTTTTCTTTTTTTACTTCAGTGTTAGAACTATTACAAGATTGACCATATGGTCTCAGCCATATGTGGTTCAAACTTGTAATATAAACAAAGAAAAAACAAACCAAATAAACCAAAAAGACGTAGCAAGCTGTCCACTCAAAAAATAAAATAAAAGATGTTTATTAGCGCTTTCGTTTGGCAATGTTGTCAAACTTCATCAGATACATGTTAATAATAATAAACAAGTTTTTAAATAGTATATGCAATGTTGACATCACTTCCTGCATCAATAATTAAAGATATATTGTACAATTCTGTCACAATTCAAAATTAAGTGTATTTTAACTTATATTATCTAATTAATTCATCTATCTAAAGCCTTTAAATTTAATAAACATTTTACATTGCAACTGTCATTAAGACCAGGGAAATTAAATGAACTGAGACGTAACTGCCACAAAAGTTCCTTTTCTTTTAATATTAGAGACCATGGACCACCTCTCTTGTCAAGGACTACTTGTTCCAAAATGAAAAACAAAAATGAATGATTGCTGTTCTCTACAATGTGCCTTGCCAAAGCATTGTTAGGATTGTTTTTATGAATATTATAAATGTGTTGATAAATGTGCTGTTTCAGTGGTCTCACCATTTTTCCTACATAGAAACATTTGCATTTTTCGCATAAAGCTAAATAAACCACCCCTTTTGATTCACAGTTGTATTTGTCAAAAATGTGGAATTATTGTCCAACTACATTTACATTCTTACATTTGGAATGGACAGCTTGCTACATCTTTTTGGTTTTTTAAGTTTGTTTTTTCTTTGTTTATTTACTATGAGTGTTTGTGCTGCCGTTATTTACACCACCAACACTCCAGGAGAATGGAGAGATGAGTTTGGGAATGTTAACCCATCTCATCAAATGCTTATCGGACCGGGTTGACGTTCTGGCAAAAGACTTACGTCATTTTCATTCCAGGAGTCCCGGTCAATTAAATACATCTAGCGGTCAAGAAGTACTTGGAAACAGACCAGCTTTTACACCACTTCCAGCTTCTAATGTTGGGACTTGTGTTTTGGCCAACACCCCACCTTCACAACGAGCGGGTTCTTCTTTTGAAGGTTTGAAGCACACTACCACTAATAACAACGTAACCATAGAAACTAACCCAGGGATTTATGCACCTCGACAACTGACATCTTTTCCTGGTGCAGTTTTGAATTTTACCAATATTAACCACAATACCCAGAACATGCAGGAGAGACAGATTATTGAGGTGGCCTCGCCAAATTCTAATTCCAACATTTTTTATTAATTTCAAACAACAATTTTGAAAATTTTGGCACCATGGAAAACAATGAAACAGGTACTGTTCCTTCTCACAACAATATTGTTGAAATGTTAAAATCATTTGATGCAAAATTATTCAAATGTAAAAAAATTACAACTAGAAGTTGTTTATTTGAGTGAATGCCTTCATTGGAAACAAATCCCTAAGGGACTGAGGCAGTGGAGGTATCCCACAGGTCTAGTTAGGAACTCCTCTTTCCACTGTGAACTTCTACTTTTATTTGACCAACAGGGGTGTCAATTTTTAGAACTGTTAATAAAGAATTATCAGAACCAGATTGATCTTTTAACTAAAGAGTTGGACTCTTTCGATACTGCCATTAAATCCGATCCTGAATTTTTGAGATACAAGTATGATTTTGGTCGGATTTTCACCAGCATAGACCACAGTTTATTAAAACTGCGGGAAACCAAAATAAAAAAATTAGCCCGTGATAAAACTGATTATGAGAGAGGGGTTGCATATCCATCACCACCACTTTCTCATAATAATACTTTTACCAACTTAAGGGAACCTGAAACTCAAAACAATCAGGATGGACACCATTCACCCACTAACACTCAGAGTACCTCAGCATCACAAGTCACATCCCCCAGACGAAGTGAAAGAATTAAGGAGAAACAAAATTCATCCAATTCTTCCACTTCTTAGGATTTTCATCAAGTCAACCAGAACAAGCAAAATACGGGGGGAGAATGACAATGACGGAACTTTCGACAGAGAGGTCAGAACCACAGGTGGAGATGACAAAATGGTTAAAATCATTAACATCTACTATTGAAACTAATGTTGAAATCACAACGAATTCCACCAAGGACTTTAAAATTTATAACTATTCCAATTACCCTGTTACGCAGGAGCTTGTCAATCTCCTTGCCAAAGGTTTAACATTTGTTCCAAGTAAACAAGCTGAATTAGCAAGAACTCTTATGGACTTTAAACTTTATTTACGTAAATTGAACTTAAGGCTTACCTTTGGGAAAAGTTGTTTTGTTAATAACAATGAACCTAAGATATCTAGTCTCTTTAACCCCCCATTACACCCTACCTTAGGTTTATATGAGAAAATTTGTGAATTGAACCTAAGAAACACATTTAATACCCCATTTAGTGGTTCATTTAACAAAAAGAACAACATTACACCAAATGAGAGATCACTTTTGGAAAATTTGAGAGCACACCATATATGTGTTCTCAAACCAGACAAAGTAGGGGGTTTAGTTTTTATGGAAGAAGCTCACTATGTAGAGAGAGTTAGGATATTGTTAGAAGCTGACACTTATACTGAGGTATCCCTAAATGAGATTAATGGTGTCTTCTGACGAATTAAGTCTTTACTCAATGACTTATTCATTGAAGGGACCATCTCTTTAGATGTCCTTAATTATTTGTGTATGCCAGCCCCAAAAATACCATCTTTTTTGCACTTCCCAAAATACACAAAAGCATTCAACCCCCCCCCCCCCTTACATCCAATTGTCAGTGGACGAAGTTCCATCACCTTTGCTTGTGCGAAATTTGTGGATGAAAAATTGAAAACATATTTAAAAACTGAGTCACAAATTTGTCGTGATTCATGGCATTTTTTAGAACAACTTAACCTTTGGGTTTATGATGAATCCCTATATTTCCTTACTAGAGACATTAGGGATCTTTATACCATCATTGCCCAAGATTTGGCATTAGAATGGATAAGGGATTTTGCGGCCAGTAAGAGAGCCAATAATAATGATATCCATTTAATAATGACACTTTTAGAAATTGTTTTACATAACAATTTTTTTCTATTTAAGGACATTTTTTACAAGCAAAGTTCAGGGTAGCCATGGGCTCCCCATGTGGAGGAAGTTTCGCCAACAGTGTTTTGTGTTTTTGGGAAAGGAACTTTTTATTTGAAGACAATTTATTTAAAGCACATGTTAGATGATATACACGCTATTTAGACAATATCTTTATTTTATTTGATGGCAATGAAACAATGGCAAGGACATTTGTAGAACATTTATCTTCTATGACTGAATTCTTGAAATTTACCTACAAATTCAACAAGTATAACATCACTTTTTTAGATGTTTCACTGGTCAATGATTTGCCAAATAAAAGATATCTAGCTAGCGTGTATAGGAAGCCCACTTACTCTAACAGCTTCCTACATTATGAAAGGTCCCACCCCTTCCACCAAAAGAAGGTAGTCGTAAAGGGACAAATGGTCCGAGCGGCAAGAATGTCATCTTTGTTTTCTTCCTTTTGATGGAAGTCAAAATACCAAAAGATATTTTCTTGAAAAGATCATATCCTTTGGAATTAATAGATAATTTAATTTTTGAAGTGACCAATAAAAGGAAAAGAGATGTTTTTAAACCCATTTTAGATAGATGTATTCGTGAAACTAACTATTTATCCATTACTTTGGTTGAAACATCTCAGGATTTGATTTGTAACATCCAAAACATTCAAAACAATCCAAGTTCGACTTTTGAACAAAGTACTTCCTTTATCACAGCTTTTTCAAACACCTTTGGTCTTATAAAGAGTGTTTTGATTAAAAATTGGACTCTAATACTGACTGATTTTACTGTACGTAACAAATTAGGCGATAAACCTATTTTCATTTTCAGGAGAGGGTACAATTTAAAGGCTTTGTTAGAGAGACCACCCCCAAAACAAGTCAGTAACCCTGGCATGTTTAAATGTGGTAGATGTAATTTTTGTAAATATATAAAAGTGGGTAAGAATGTAACTATAGTTGGACAACAATTCCACATTTTTGACAAATACAACTGTGAAACAAAAGGGGTGGTTTATTTGGCTTTATGTGAAAATTGCGAATGTTTCTATGTTGGAAAAACGGAGAGACCACTGAAACAGCGCATTTACGAACACATTTATAATATTCGCAAAAACAATCCTAACAATGCTTTGGCAAGGCACATTGTAGAGAACAGCAATCGTTCATTTTTGTTTTTCATTTTGGAACAAGTAGTCCTTGACAAGAGAGGTGGTCCATGGTCTCTAATATTAGAAGAAAAGGAACTTTTGTGGCAATTACGCCTAAGTTCATTTAATTTCCCTGGTCTTAATGACAGTTGCAATGTAAAATGTTTATTAAATTTAAAGGCTTTAGATAGATGAATTAAGTAGATAATATAAGTTAAAATACACTTATTTTTGAATTGTGACAGAATTGTACAATATATCTTTAATTCTTGATGCAGGAAGTGATGTCAACATTACATATACTATTTAAAAACTTGTTTATTATTATTAACTTGTATCTGATGAAGTTTGACAACATTGCCAAATGAAAGCACTAATAAACATATTTTATTTTATTTTTTGAGTGGACAGCTTGCTACATCTTTTTGATTTATCAAACTTGTAATATGATTTTCGATCTACTGAAGTAGATCCATATAAATATATATATATATATATATATATATATATATATATATATATATATATATTACACATATGCTGCATTATCCACCCTGAAGCAAAGTCATGTCTGCACCTCTATAGAAAATAAGTAAAATGTGGCATGCAATACTGCAAAGTAAAATGACTGTAAAATCCTAGATTTTATACTATGTGTGAAAGTTCATATGTCATTTCACCACAGAGTACTTTATAAGGCATGATTTTATTTATTTATTTTTATTTTACTTTATTTTACATTTGTTAACCGGGAAAGTCCGACTAGATGCATATCCATTTTCAGTGGAGGCCCGGGGAGAAAATCTCCACATTACGAAAAATTTAATAACAATTAAAAATATAGGTTACAAAGATATCTAAATTTAACAATAAAATCTATTTACGAAAGTTTAGTAACAATTTAAAAAAATGCAGGTTACAAAGATCTCTAGAAAGTTAACAATAGGTCAAAGACAAAAATCATGTAAAGGTTACATATAGATAGGAAATAAAAAAAGCTTTGTTGCTGATGCAGTAAATATACAGGGAGAACAATCTTTTAAGAGAAGTGTGTCTATAAGATAAGCATTTTCAGTTAGAAAGTAAGGAAGATGAATAAGAGAAAGTAGTTTAGGTTGGAAGGAATTTAATTAGTGTGAGCAGAATAGTAAGTTATAGTGGGAGAAGAGGGTAATCACATTTGTGAGCTAAGTTTGGTTTAATAGTTTGTTGGTGTGTTTTGGGTTAGTCGGGTTTAGATATGAGCACGACTATTTTTGTCGACCTCAGTCTCATTATTGTATGGGTTAGTCAGGGTATAGACATGGACATAGCCAGACTCTGTGCATGTGTATCTTTAGAGATATTTTGAATTGAGGCAAGGAGCTGTTAGCAGTTACTTCTGGAGGAAGGGAGTTCCATTTTTTTCCAGCAGAGTTGGAGAATAATGAATCTCCAGCTGAGTTGTTGGCTTTGGTTGTTTGTACTAGCATTCTGCTGGATGAGCGGAGGGATGTTAGATTGTTATAGGGGGTAATAATTGTAGTTAGAATTGGGGTACTGGTAGGTTGGTAGAGGATTTTAAGAATGACTATGAGTTGGTTATAGTATATTTGATTGGGTAGTTCTAGCCAGCCTAATTTGTGAAGATTATGACAATGGTGGGTTCTGTATGTGGAGCCTGTGGGAAATCTTGCTATGTTGTTATAGCAGCTGGTGATTTTGTTGAGGTTTGATTTAGATAGATTAGTGAGGATGGGTGAGGCATAGAGAAGAGAAGACAGAAGATGTGTGCAAGCTATGGCGGTTCTGGCGATTGGGGTTAGAAATTTCTTTATCCTATACATGGAGCCTATTTTTTTATTTACTGTTTTTATGGTTTTGTCTATATGGGCATTATAATTCAGATTGTTATCAATGATTATACCTAGTAGTTTAGTGTTTGGCTCAGGAGAAATTATGGTGCCATTGTTAGAAGAGACTGTAATTATTGGTGGTGTTAGCTTACGTGTGAGGGAGAAAAGTAGTAGTTTGGTTTTGTTTGGGTTCAACAGGAGAAGACGATTATTATGCCAGTTCACTACTTTGTTGAAGGTGGTCTGGGATTGTAATTCTGTGGGAGTAGAGGCAAGGCAGATTAGCGTAGAATCATCTGCGTACTGTATGGAAGTTGCCTGTGGTATAACTTTGGGCAGATCATTGATGAATATAGAGAAAAGAAGGGGACCCAGAATAGAACCTTGGGGCACTCCAGGGGTGACAGGTAGAATGAGGGATAGATTATCTTTCCACAAGACAGCTTGTTGTTGACCATTCAGGTAAGAGTGGAACCAGTTACATACTGGGTTATCTATGGATAGTGATTTGAGAGTCTAAGAATAAGTTGTGCTTTACCATGTCGAATGCTTTTGACAGATCGAGGAAGAGGACAGAGGAGAGCAGGTTTTGATTATGGTTGTGATTTATTGTGTGAGAGAAAGAGAGAAGGGCAGTGGTTGTACTGTGGGCTGATCTGAAACCATGCTGGGTTGAGGAGAGGAGAGAATTGTGAGTAAGGTGGGCTAATAGTTGCTTCTGTATGCATTTCTCCATTATTTTGGCAAAGGGAGATAGTATGGCGAAAGGTCTGTAATTAGAGAGTTCCGTGGAATTGCCTCCTTTATGAAGTAGAATAATGTGAGGGATTTTCCAAATGGGAGGATGTAGGATTCTTGCATAGTATGATTGATTAAGATGGAGACAGGGTAAGCTATTACATTAGCGGCCTTTTGTAGGAATTCTGCGGGAAGTAAGTCGGCTGCAAGGGTGGTAGGTTTTCATTTCTTAAGTAAAGGTTTGATATAGTCTGTGGGGATAGGCTTACATTTTAAGGGTGGGGGGTTAATATGAGTAGGTGAGATTGTAGGAAAAGAGGAGGGAGATAGATTATTGGCTAGGGACTTGTCGGTTTCAGTGAAAAAAGTGTTAAAGGCATTTGCTACCGATTCAGGGGGTAGTTGTAAGGTAGATGAAGGGGTGGGGGGTAGATGATTTACCTGGGTAGACCAGCTTATTTAGACCTGACCAGAATCTTTGAGGCTGATTTTGCTGCTTTCGCTGCAAATTGAAATAGTAGTTTTGCTTGTCTAACACAATAGATCTTTTAGCTTCATTTCTTATCTGCTTGAATGTTATGTGGGCTTGTGGGGATTTAATGGCTCTCCATTAGGTCCATGCTCTATTTCTAGTAGTATGTTTTTGTCTAGTAGTATTGGTTAGCCATGGTGCTATTTTGTTTTTGGTTCTGATTCTACGTGTGGGATCATACCCGTCTAAGATGGCTAGGAATGTGGTGTTGAATTCTGAAACTGCTTGGTCAAGGGGAAGTGTTTTAAGATTGGCCCATCTACATAAGCTTAGATCAGCTTGGAAACTATTTAGGTTAAAGTTCTTTGTGTACCTGAGGGTTTTAAAGGTGATTTGGTGGGGCATGTCATCTCTTTTCCTAATTATGTAGTTTAGGAGGTGGTCACTCATGTCCTCAGGTAGGGTGCCTGCTTTGTAAAGCTGAGGTTTGTTATTTATTAAGATCCAGTCTTTGATGCCTTCCTTTTTGTAAGGTTTGTTGATTCTGTTGAGGGCAGTAATAGTTTGGGAGAAACCATTTAAGTTAATATGGGTGGTAGGGAAGTGTGCCAAACAAGTTGTCCAGTCAATGTTGAAGTCCCCAAATATGATTGTTTCTTGGGGGTGGGTGGAGGATAACCATTGGAGGGTGCTTTCTAGGGTGTTTTTGTTATTGCCTAGAGGAATATAACTACATACTATGTTTATAGATTTATTTTTGTTAAGTTGAATTCTTGAGATTATGGTTTCGCTGTTGGAAGTTATTACATCAAGTGGGGTGCTAATTGTAGATAACTCTAGAGAGGATTTATATAGGATGGCTACACCGCCTCCTTTTCTACCTTTACTGTCAAGTCTTATTATATTGTAGTCTAGGGGTAATATTTAATTGTCAGGGATAGTGGGTTTAAGCCAGGTTTCTGTAAGGCAGAATACATCAGGTGAGTGCATATCTAGGAGTGCATGCAGGTAGTTGAGTTTATTATTTATACTTCTGATATTTAGGTGACAGACTAGAAATGATTTAGGGGCATTATGTGACCTTCTTATGTTGGTAAGAGCTCTATCTATGGGGTTAGTGGTAGTTGGTGAGCTTGGGCCAGAGTTAGGATGGATGTCACTGTCGCTATGAGGTTAGGTAAACTCTTTATGAGTTTGGTGAACTTTAGTAGGAGTTGGTAATAGTTCTTAGCCCTTGGGTTTAAGTATGTAGGTAGTATAGGATGGAGAGGTTTTGGAGTAGTGTTGTAGGTGTGGAGGTGGGGTTGTATTGAGGGGGGGTATGTGTTTGGATGTAGATGGTTGTACTTGATGTACAGTGTTGAGAATTAGGCAGGTAGTGGAATTCATAGGCAGTGAGGAGATAAAGTATTATGAGTGGGGGTATGAGGTAGTACAAAGGTTTCAGTTTTGGAGATGAGGAGGGAGTTGGTGGATACATGGTGGCTATGGTAGTAGGTAAACTTAAGAGAAACATGGGTGTGGTGATACAGGAGTTTGAGTGTAGGAGAATTGGGAATAGGGGGATGGGTGTGTAGGGGATGAGTTGTGATAGGATGAAAGTGTTTAGTAGGAGTGGTCAATTAAGCAGGGGAGTGGTTAGGGTAGTATACATTTAAGACTAGTGGGGGAGGGTGAGAATTGGGGGCAGGGTAGGGGAGCGGAGTGAGCCCGAAGGGCAAATGGAGTGGGAAGAGCCAGAGAAGAACAAAATGCAGGGAAAACAATCAGTGGAGTGCTGATTGTTAGGGTAAGTTTTAAAGGAGATAGTGAGTTGTGCAGTTGAGAAGTATATGGAAGAAGTGGGGTAGGAATGGGTCTATCAGATAGCAAAATATAAAGTATAATGGTTGTTTGAGAGAAATATGTACAATGGCGAAGAGTTTGCAAGGGGAAAAAATACCTGGGAGGAGGGAGCCACCTAGTGGGCAAAGACTGTACTGCAACTGAGGCTACTCGGAGGGCTTGCAGCTCTAAAATGTTGAGGTAGGTTAACACAGGAGTTGTAAAAGGAGGCTTTAAGAGTGGATACTCTGTTGGTTGGAAGGGGGAAGGGTTTGGCTGCTGGCTGTCCTGGCTATGGGGTTTACAATATGCACCTGGGGTGAAAATAACATTTGTATCTTTAGGTAACTGTCAGAATAAAATGTACTTTCTGTGTCTTTTAGGGGAAAGATGCCCAAAGAAGTTTGGCAATGATCCTTAGCTTGAGGAAGAGGCAGCAGTCCTGGACAGGGTAGGTAACCCAAGACCTAGTACAGGTCAGTCGGTTGTAGTGACAGGTGGGAACACCGAAGGCAGGAACGCACAGCAGCCTGGGGTAACTATAGGATTCTATAGGATGTTGCAAATTATAATGGAGTGTACTTGCACAAAATTATCATAAAGCACCCTTTCTTCACCTAAGGATTTCAATGCAGCTTATTGCTGAGTTTGGCATCATAACATGGTGCTTCTCAGTAAAGGCAATGCTGCAGTCATGTTATTCTCCCAATGACAATGCAATTGGCATTTCTGAGGAAAAATATGTAATATTTTTACTTTTGATGCAATAACAATAACAATACATAGACAATATTAACAGATGGTGCTTTATTCATCCTGAAAATAGGTCATCTACCCATCGCTATTGAAAACGAGTATAATACAACACCCTTGACTATAACTGTAAAATTATTGCAAATAAATGAGTGTAAGAGACAGTAGCATAATCCTCATTTTAAGATGTAAATAAAGATATGGGGGAATTATTCCTGTATAGTTATATGTATATACACATGGTATATCAGTTCTAAATTTAAAAAATTTCAGTGCATATCATTGTCAAATTTGACACCATTGTTTTTTGCCTGTATATCTCTCAGTAAATTGTGGGTTATTAAGGGCATGCCTCCTTTTTCAAAAATGTTTTTTTGCCTGTATATCTCTCAGTAAATTGTGGGTTATTAAGGGCATGCCTCCACACTGCAATTCTTTCTTTAATTTATTTAATTAAAAAATCTACATCTATACCCTAAAATATCTGAAGATTAAGACCTAATCTCCATTCCTCCTACTTGACTTCCTCGGTATGGGAATCATTAAGGTATAGTTATATATAAATACACATGATATATCAATTCTAACTTTAAAGATTTCATTGCCTATCAAAGTCAAATTTGACACTATTGTTATTTGCCTATACATCTCTCAGTAAATTTTGGGTTATTGAGACCATGCTTCCACTTTGCAATTCTTTTTTTTTTATTTAATTAAGAAAAAAAAATCTACATCCATACCTAAAATATCTGAAGATAGAAACATAATCTCCTTTCCTCCTAGTAGACTGCATCAGTATGGGGGTAGTGTGTGATCCTTAATTTTCTGTTGAATTATGCTGCCAACTAAGAAATTTCTCCTGAATGTCAGACAGGAGAAAAGTGAATGTGCAAATATATATATACATGGGAGCCCTTCATTTGTTCGAAGTTTCAAATGTTCGAAACTCATATGGCTGACAACATATGAGCGAACGTTTGAAAGGCCGACAAATGATAGCGGAGATCCCGCTACAGTGCAGGAGTGGGAGACTCCCCTTTCCTGCACTGTAGTGCAATCTTGGAGTGAGAATATTTAAGTAGCATGGGGTGTGGGGGGAGCAGGTAGGTAAATGGTGCTATTTCAGGATGTCGGCATTTCAGAATGTCAATCATATGGTATCGGCCATATGAAAGTCGGCATTTTGAACGATCGACATTCTATATATACTATATATATCAAACTGGTTAAAATTTTTTCATGTTATAATTTTGGTTTACATTCTTAATTGCCATAGTACTTATCTGAAGCTTATTGGTATTTATAATGTCATTATAGTTATTAATGTTATTACTGGCAGTGATGTCATTTTTGGATATTTACATGTATATAATTAAGTTTGCTCATAAAGACTGTTATCACAAATACATTTTCACTTCTTTGTAGCTGTAAATTTTAGCCCATAAAAGACATTGCAAATAAAAGTTTATTTTCACTTCTCTTGATGCATCCCATACATACGTATAGAGAGCTATGAATGCTGGACCCTGATTTCAAGATGTTCATGTTGTTTTCTCTTCCACTTCTGAATGTTTGACAATAAGGTCCAGATACTTAAAGATTTATTGATCAGTACTTCTTTAGGTTAACAAAATTGTTTCTTCTTGTAGGAAGCTTATTTACTGTCTACCATTTAGGCAAGGTTTGACTGCAGTTTATTTTCAGATTCTATTTTTCACCACAGTTATCATTTAAACTTTCTGTTACAAATAAGGGTTTGACATTTCTACCCAACAAACTTGTTAAAATTGTTAATACAATTCACTTCAGATAGTCAGTTGAGAGATAAACTTAAAATCTGAGCTCTTTTGTGTTAAGACTCGTCAACTTTTGTTGCATTTGAACAGTTATATTCTGCAAAACTAGGATATTGCTTAAGTTGGAGTATACATTGAAAATGTTACTATGTCATTGTTTGAATATGAGCCATAACTATCATCTGCATATTTCTGTATGAATAGAATAATTAGAATATCTGAGGCTGACAAGGTTGTACAATCACTATTCTTTATTATATTCTCTTACATAGTTGGTGGAATAAGATTGTACATACAGCATTCATTCTTATTCTGAGCTTGAGGAAATGTACACATAAGGGAGCATTGCGCTTGATGACATGCTCTTAGCAAGCTGTCTTATAGAAGCAGTTGTTCATTTCTTTGGGTAGCCCACCCTATAAATTAGTTTTATTTGGGCACCCCAAAAGACATTAAAATGTTACTAAAACAACAGTTTTTCAATTCAAGAAAGCCAGGAATGCTTAACTAAAGCTACAACCATTTGTATAGAGCATAAACTTAATATGTATCGTAAAACACTGTATGCCTTTATTCTTGATCTAATGATTGACTACTCTTGACTGAACGATTATTTAACTAAACAGAATAATGTTTTTCAGTTATACTGTTCAACTGTTGCCACCTCACAGCAAGAGGTTCTCCAGTTCGATCCTCGGCTGGGGTGCCTTCTGTGTGGAGTCTGCATGTCCTCCCAGTGGTCGCGTGGGTTTCCTCCGGGTGCTCCAGTTTCCTCCCACATCCCAAAGACATGCTGTAGGTAGATTGGACACTCTAAATTGGCCCTAGGTGTGAGTGTGTGCATATGTGTGCCTTCTGTGGAAGGTTGGGTGCCGGGCTGGAAACTCGACACTGTAAAACTCCACTGCCAATCATGAGCAGACAGGTGATCCTTTGTGCTGACCCCTAACCGGGAAAAGCCGAAACAAGAAGAAGAAGAAGAAGTTATACTGTTCAACTAAAAATGTTATTTATCACTATAGATATAAATCAGTTTATTCTGTTATTCCTGCTTATTTTAAGAATTAATGTAATTCAATTACTTTTACTTAATTTGATGATTTTATTAATCTAGCGATTAATACATTCTTTGCCATGTTAGACAGTTTTGACAAGAAATGCATTTATTTTTCAGGAAAAAATATTTACTATCTACCTAGAGAAACTGGCATGGGAGCTACCATGGATTACCATTATATGAACTGTTTTCTGGATAGAGGAATTTTATATCAAGTATCGTTCAAGGTCTATTTCATATGTCTTTAAACTGTATGATTGAGTCTCACAAGATCATATTCAGAATGTCAAACTGACTTTTCTTCTGGAAACCAGTACTTTGGGCTTGTATATTTCACCTTTTTTCATGTGAAGTCATCACTGAGTTTGCCAGCTTCCAAAGGAGAAGCTGGTTTGATGTTCTGAGATTCAATTTTGTGAGTCTCAATGATATGATCTTGCAATCATATGAAATAGATCTATGGTTCAAGTTATTAGTTAGCAATAATTTCAGTGTATAGCTATGTACACATGTGCTCAGAGGAATTTAAGATTTATGTGGATTCCATGGAATTCTCAAACATCACAGTTCAAAAGTATCAATTTTCTGACACATGACTTAACTAAAGTCGGTCACTAGCAGCCTTATGTTATTAAAGATCACATGGACCGCTGTTAAATGTGATGTATTTGTTCTTTAAAATATTCCTCAGTTTTGCCAAAGCTTCCCTTACAAGAAGTAAGAATCATTGAATTTTATGGCTTCAGTCAACTTGTACAGATATCTTTGAGCCAAGGGAGATAAAATATGTCTATAATTCCATATTTTCACAAAGATAGGAACGGATAAAGCAAAATGAGATAATTTTAGTCCTTTTGCTGATAAACAGCAAAGTTAGCTTTCACATTTTCTACATTCAATTTAATCAATAGACTTTTTGTTTCTCGCTTTAAGCTATAACAGTGGTATCTTCTACATATAGGAGGTTGTTTACATTTCTTCTGGCAATTTATAACCAGAGCCAGAGACAAAGGCCAACTGGTTTCCTCCATGTTTTTGCATATGTCCAAGGCTTTCAATACTATTTTCTATAGCCTTCTTCACAAGCAATTCTCTTCACTTGGCCTATCAAACATTTCCACCAAATGGTTCTCTAGCTACCTTTACAAAGACTCCAGTCTGTTAAATGAATTAATTATCACTCATTCTTCCTGCCTATCAAAACAGGTGTTTCATGACATTTCATACTGCATGCACTGCTTTTAAACATATCTATGAATAATCTACACCACGCCAAATGTCAAGCATCCCTCATACAGTATGCTGATAACTCCACATTAAACTGCTCTGGTAGTAACATAATTCCTCTAAAAATCTCACACACAACAGTCATTTTCATCAGGTGAAAGCTGGTTGAATCCGGAAAAAAAAAAAAGAGCAACGCTGCTGCTATACATCTCAAAAGCTCTTACACACTCAACCAAAATTTCTCAGTAACAGTGCCTGATAATACCCCTACAGAAGTCAGCCCCATACCAAGCTACTAAGCATGAACATTGATGCTAACCCTATAATTTGATTTACGTGTGCGACAGGCTACCAAAAAAACCCTTACAGAATATTAGGGACACTCTACAGAGCAAAAAAAAATGCTTAACAGATTCATCCAGAAAACTCCTAGCCTCTACAGTCATATTCCCCACTTACTATATGGTTCCCTAGTACTGATTAACCTTAAAGCTTCCATCCAAAATAAACTAAACCAGTGCTATAATAAAAGAGCAAAATGTGTCACTAAACCATCAAGCAGAACCCATAACTGCTTAGCCCTAAACAGCTTGACTGACTTCAGTCACCCAAGCAACTCACTTATATCCAACTACTCCTAGTCCACAAATTAATATACAAACCAGAAAAAAAGCAAAATCCTTTAAGACTTATTGCACACATACACCCCTGCTAGGTCACTTAAGGAAACAAAATGCTCCTCACTATCTAAAAACCACACCTGTCAGCAGGAGCCTCTCTCTATTCCAGCTATGTAGCCCACATCTGGAACTCTGCCCCCTTATCATTTAAACATAATAGCAACTTTTCCAATCTTATG